>NC_067283.1:77659183-77663605 GCF_020740795.1 Apus apus | reverse complement strand
AACGAGAAAAACTAGACAACGGAGGAATACAGGTATGCAGGAACGACGGGAACGAGAAAAACTAGACAACGGAGGAATACAGTAAAGAGGGAACAAGAAAAACCTGACAACGGAGGAATACATAAACAAGGGAACGAAAAAAAACTGACAACGGAGGAATACAGATATGAAGAAATGAGGGAACGAGAAAAACTCGACAACGGAGGAATACAGGTATGGAGGAACGAGGGAATGAGAAAAACCTGACAACGGAGGAATACAGGAACGAGGGAACGAGAAAAACCTGACAACGGAGGAATACAGGTATGGAGGAACGAGGGAACGAGAAAAACCTGACAACGGAGGAATACAGGAACGAGGAACGAGAAAAACTCGACAACGGAGGAATACAGGTATGGAGGAACGAGGGAACGAGAAAAACCTGACAACGGAGGAATACAGGTATGGAGGGAACGAGGGAACGAGAAAAACCTGACAACGGAGGAATACAGGAACGAGGGAACGAGAAAAAACTCGACAACTGGAGGAATACAGGTATGGAGGAACGAGGGAACGAGAAAAACCTGACAACGGAGGAATACAGGTATGGAGGAACGAGGGAACGAGAAAAACCTGACAACGGAGGAATACAGGAACGAGGGAACGAGAAAAACCTGACAACGGAGGAATACAGGTAGGGAGGAACGAGGGAACGAGAAAAACCTGACAACGGAGGAATACAGGAACGAGGGAACGAGAAAAACCTGACAACGGAGGAATACAGGAAACGAGGGAAAGAGAAAAAACTCGACAACGGAGGAATACAGGTATGGAGGAACGAGGGAACGAGAAAAACCTGACAACGGAGGAATACAGGAACGAGGGAACGAGAAAAACTCGACAACGGAGGAATACAGGTATGGGAGGAACGAGGGAACGAGAAAAACCTGACAACGGAGGAATAAAGGAACGAGGGAACGAGAAAAACCTGACAACGGAGGAATACAGGTATGGAGGAACGAGGGAACGAGAAAAACCTGACAACGGAGGAATACAGGAACGAGGGAACGAGAAAAACTCTGACAACGGAGGAATACAGGTATGGAGAACGAGGGAACGAGAAAAACCTGACAACGGAGGAATACAGGTATGGAGGAACGAGGGAACGAGAAAAACCTGACAACGGAGGAATACAGGAACGAGGGGAACGAGAAAAACTTGACAACGGAGGAATACAGGTATGGAGGAACGAGGGAACGAGAAAAAACCTGACAACGGAGGAATACAGGAACGAGGGAACGAGAAAAACCTGACAACGGAGGAATACAGGAACGAGGGAACGAGAAAAACCGACAACGGAGAATACAAATATGGAGGAACGAGGGAATGAGAAAAACCTGACAACGGAGGAATACAGGAACGAGGGAACGAGAAAAACCTGACAACGGAGGAATACAGGAACGAGGGAACGAGAAAAACTCGACAACGGAGGAATACAGTTATGGAGGAACGAGGGAATGAGAAAAACCTGACAACGGAGGAATACAGGAACGAGGGAACGAGAAAAACTCGACAACGGAGGAATACAGGTATGGAGGAACGAGGGAACGAGAAAAACCTGACAACGGAGGAATACAGGAACGAGGGAACGAGAAAAACCTGACAACGGAGGAATACAGGTATGGAGGAACGAGGGAACGAGAAAAACCTGACAACGGAGGAATACAGGAACGGAGGGAACGAGAAAAACCTGACAACGGAGGAATACAGGAACGAGGGAACGAGAAAAACTCGACAACGGAGGAATACAGGTATGGAGGAACGAGGGAACGAGAAAAACCTGACAACGGAGGAGATACAGGAACGAGGGAACGAGAAAAACCTGACAACGGAGGAATACAGGTATGGAGGAACGAGGGAACGAGAAAAACCTGACAACGGAGGAATACAGGAACGAGGGAACGAGAAAAACCTGACAACGGAGGAATACAGGTATGGAGGAACGAGGGAACGAGAAAAACCTGACAACGGAGGAATACTGGTAGGAGGAACGAGGGAACGAGAAAAACCTGACAACGGAGGATACAGGAACGAGGGAACGAGAAAAACCTGACAACGGAGGAATACAGGAACGAGGGAACGAGAAAAACCTGACAACGGAGGAATAAATAACGAGGGAACGAGAAAAACGCTGACAACGGAGGAATACAGGTATGGAGGAACGAGGGAACGAGAAAAACCTGACAACGGAGGAATAAATAACGAGGGAACGAGAAAAACCTGACAACGGAGGAATACAGGAACGAGGGAACGAGAAAAACCTGACAACGGAGGAATACAGGTATGGAGGACGAGGGAACGAGAAAAACCTGACAACGGAGGAATACAGGTATGGAGGAACGAGGGACGAGAAAAACTCGACAACGGAGGAATACAGGTATGGAGGAACGAGGGAACGAGAAAAACCTGACAACGGAGGAATACAGGTAGGGAGGAACGAGGGAACGAGAAAAACCTGACAACGGAGGAATACAGGAACGAGGGAACGAGAAAAACTCGACAATGGAGGAATACAGGTATGGAGGAACGAGGGAACGAGAAAAACCTGACAACGGAGGAATACAGGAACGAGGGAACGAGAAAAACCTGACAACGGAGGAATACAGAAACGAGGGAAAGAGAAAAACTTGACAACGGAGGAATACAGGTATGGAGGAACGAGGGAACGAGAAAAACCTGACAACGGAGGAATACAGGAACGAGGGAACGAGAAAAACTCGACAACGGAGGAATACAGGTATGGAGGAACGAGGGAACGAGAAAAACCTGACAACGGAGGAATACAGGAACGAGGGAACGAGAAAAACCGGACAACGGAGGAATACAGGTATGGAGGAACGAGTGAATGAGAAAAACCTGACAACGGAGGAATACAGGAACGAGGGAACGAGAAAAACTCGACAATGGAGGAATACAGGAATGCAGGAACGAGAAAAACTAGACAACGGAGGAATACAGGTATGGAGGAAAGAGTTAACGAGAAAAACTCTACAACGGAGGAATACAGGAACAAGGGAAGGAATAAAACTCGACAACGGAGGAATACAGGTATGGAGGAATGAGGGAACGAGTAAAACTTGTCAACGGAGGAATACAGGAATGCGGGAAACACAAAAACTAGACAATGGAGGAATACATGAACAAGGGATTTAAGAAAACTCGATAACGGAGGAATACAGGAATACAGGAATGCAGGAACGAGGGAACGAGAAAAAATGGACAACAGAGGAATGCAGGTATGGAGGAACGAGGGAACGAGAAAAACCTGACAACGGAGGAATACAGGAACGAGGGAACGAGAAAAACTCGACAACGGAGGAATACAGGTATGGAGGAACGAGGGAACGATAAAAACCTGACAACGGAGGAATACAGGAACAAGGGAATGAAGAAAACTCAACAACAGAAGAATACAGGTATGGAGGAATGAGGGAACGAGAAAAACTAGACAATGGAGGAATACAGGAACAAGGGAATGAAGAAAAGTCGACAACGGAGGAATACTGGTATGGGGAAACGAGGGAATGAGAAAAAATAGACAACGGAGGAATACAGGAATGAGGGAACGAGAAAAACCTGACAACGGAGGAATACAGGAATGAGGGAAGGAGAAAAACTCGACAACGGAGGAATACAGGTATGGAGGAGCGAGGGAACGAGAAAAACCTGACAACGGAGGAGTACAGGAACAAGGGAACGAGGGAACGAGAAAAACTCAACAACGGAGGAATATAGGTATGGAGGAACGAGGGAACGAGAAAAAACTGACAACGGAGGAATAGAGGAACAAGGGAATGAGAAAAACTCGACAACGGAGGAATACAGGTTTGGAGGAACGTGGTAACGAGAAAAACCTTACAACGGAGGAATACAGGTATGGAGGAACGAGGGAACGAGAAAAACCTGACAACGGAGGAGTACAGGAAGAAGGGAATGAGGGAACGAGAAAAACTCGACAACGGAGGAATACAGGTATGGAGGAACGAGGGAACGAAAAAACTACACAACGGAGGAATACAGGAACAAGGGAAGGAATAAAACTAGACAACGGAGGAATACAGGTATGGAGGAACGAGGGAACGAGTAAAACTTGTCAGCAGAGGAATACAGTAATGCAGGAACGACGGGAACAAGAAAAACTCGACAACGGAGGAATACAGGAATGCGGGAACGACCAAACTAGACAATGGAGGAATACATGAACAAAGGAATGAAGAAAACTCGACAACCGAGAAATATAGGAAGGCAGGAACGAGGGAACGAGAAAAACTCGACAACGGAGGAATGCAGGTATGGAGGAACGAGGGAACGAGAAAAACCTGACAACGGAGGAATACAGGAATGCAGGAACGAGGGAACGAGAAAAAATAGAAAACGGAGGAA